>NC_092153.1:46816607-46821607 GCF_045791955.1 Oncorhynchus clarkii lewisi | reverse complement strand
ATCAACGAATTGGCGCGGGCACTAGAAAAGTCTGCAGCACCCGGCCTCACCCTACTAGAATCCGAAGTCAAATGTCTGCTGTTTGCTGATGATCTGATGCTTATGTCACCAACCAAGGAGGGCCTACAGCATCTCCTATATCTTATCCACAGATTCTGTCAGACCTGGGCCCTGACAGTAAATCTCAGTAAGACCAAAATAATGGTGTTCCAAAAAAGGTCCAGTCACCAGGACCACAAATACAAATTCCATCTAGACACTGTTGCCCTAGAGCACACAAAAAACTATACATACCTTGGCCTAAACATCAGCGCCACAGGTAACTTCCACAAAGCTGTGAACGATCTGAGAGACAAGGCAAGAAGGGCATTCTATGCCATCAAAAGGAACATACATTTCAACATACCAATTAGGATTTGGCTAAAAATACTTGAATCAGTCATAGAGCCCATTGCCCTTTATGGTTGTGAGGTCTGGGGTCCGCTCACCAACCAAGACTTCACAAAATGGGACAAACACCAAATTGAGACTCTGCACGCAGAATTCTGCAAAAATATCCTCTGTGTACAACGTAGAACACCAAATAATGCATGCAGAGCAGAATTAGGCCGATACCCACTAATTATCAAAATCCAGAAAAGAGCCGTTAAATTCTATAACCACCTAAAAGGAAGCGATTCCCAAACCTTCCATAACAAAGCCATCACCTACAGAGAGATGAACCTGGAGAAGAGTCCCCTAAGCAAGCTGGTCCTGGGGCTCTGTTCACAAACACAAACACACCCTACAGAGCCCCAGGACAGCAGCACAATTAGACCCAACCAAATCATGAGAAAACAAAATGATAATTACTTGACACATTGGAAAGAATTAACAAAAAAACAGAGCAAACTAGAATGCTATTTGGCCCTACACAGAGAGTACACAGCGGCAGAATACCTGACCACTGTGACTGACCCAAAATTAAGGAAAGCTTTGACTATGTACAGACTCAGTGAGCATAGCCTTGCTATTGAGAATGGCCGCCGTAGGCAGACATGGCTCTCAAGAGAAGACAGGCTATGTGCTCACTGCCCACAAAATGAGGTGGAAACTGAGCTGCACTTCCTAACCTCCTGCCCAATGTATGACCATATTAGAGAGACATATTTCCCTCAGATTATACAGATCCACAAAGAATTTGAAAACAAATCCAATTTTGATGATAAACTCTCATATCTACTGGGTGAAATTCCACAGTGTGCCATCACAGCAGCAAGATTTGTGACCTGTTGCCACGAGAAAAGGGCAACCAGTGAAGAACAAACACCATTGTAAATACAACCCATATTTATGCTTATTTATTTTATCTTGTGTCCTTTAACCATTTGTACATTGTTAAAACACTGTATATATATAATATGACATTTGTAATGTCTTTATTGTTTTGAAACTTCTGTATGTGTAATGTTTACTGTTAATTTTTATTGTTTATTTCACTTTATATATTCACTTTATATATTATCTACCTCACTTGCTTTGGCAATGTTAACACGTTTCCCATGCCAATAAAGCCCTTGAGAGAGAGAGAGAGAGAGAGAGAGAGAGAGAGTTCACCTCAGGGTCCATGCAGGTAGGCAGCTGCTTCCTCAGGTGAGTTACCTACCTGGCCTGCCTTACCTTGCCTTACCTGGGCTAGCCCCTACAAAGCCCCAGGATACAGTGTCCTGGACAGGCGGTGTCCTCTCCTCCTCTTCTGTCCACAGCACTTAACAGTGATTAACCCTGGGCTTAGGCCTCCCACCAGCCCACCTGCCATCTGAAAACCATTAGAGTGCTCCTAATCTTCTCCTCCATCTGTCTACAATAGGGTCTGGGCTTGGCCGGACAGGGGGAGCTGTTTAATAATAAATCATTAGCTAAATACTTTTGTCCATTTGTGTCATGTTACATGTACTTCAATTTTCTGCTCTGCTCTGTCCCTGTCGCCATTCAGCCAATTCACTGTCGCTTCTCTATCTCGACCTGTCTCTCTCGTTCGTTCTCTCGCTCACCTCACTCTTTCTCTCTCTCCCTTCTCTCTCTCTCTCTCACTCTCTCTCTCTCTCTCTCTCTCTCTCTCTCTCTCTCTCTCTCTCTCTCTCTCTCTCTCTCTCTCTCTCTCTCTCTCTCTCTCTCTTCTGTCTCTCTCTCTCTCTCTCTCTCTCTCTCTCTCTCTCTCTCTCTCACTCTCTCTCTCGTTCTCTCTCTCTCTCTCTCTCTCTCTCTCTCTCTCTCTCTCGTTCGTTCTCTCGCCCACCTCACTCTTTCTCTCTCTCCCTTCTCTCTCTCTCTCTCTCTCTCTCTCTCTCTCTCTCTCTCTCTCTCTCTCTCTCTCTTTCTGCCTCAGTTTCTCTCTCTCTGTTTCTCTGTCTGGCAGAGACAGAAATCAGAGCCGTAAAAATAATGTTTGCGTTAGTTATGCAACTTGCAATAGTTTTTTATATGTTTTATATTGTACCCCCTATTATGTGTCTTATCAGAAATACTCCTCCGCCACGGTTCGCACTTGAAGTTCAATAGATGACATTTGTTATGACACTTGTATGGTGGCAATAGTAGTCACTTCCTGTGGCAGAACGTATATAGAGAACAAAGACGATTGAATCCTTGTCATCTCACTGGAACACACATGGAAACCTTCCACACCAACCAGTCAGAGTTTACAGAGCCTTGTTCAGCTGCCTCTGACGCTACTGTAAATCATCAATGTGGATGTTACAGTTACAATGGGGTTTTCATGGGTCGCCAGGATACAGAGGTAAGGTCAGTAGGGGATTAGTAAAGGTTATATAATACGCAAAACACATAACACACACAGGCACATAACACATAACACACACAGGCACATAACACATAACACACACAGGCACATAACACATAACACACAGGCACATAACACATAACACACACAGACACATAACACATAACACACACAGGCACATAACACATAACACACACAGGCACATAACACACACAGACACATAACACACACAGGCACATAACACATAACACACACAGACACATAACACATAACACACACAGGCACATAACACACACAGGCACATAACACACACAGGCACATAACACATAACACACACAGGCACATAACACATGACACACACACATAACACATAACACACAGGCTACCCCTCATAGCCTGGTTCCTCTCTAGGTTTCTTCCTAGGTTTTGGCCTTTCTAGGGAATTTTTCCTAGCCACCGTGCTTCTACACCTGCATTGCTTGTTGTTTGTAGTTTTAGGCTGGGTTTCTGTACAGCACTTTGAGATATCAGCGGATGTACGAAGGGCTATATAAATACATTTGATTTGAAATTTGACATAACACATAACACACACAGGAACATAACACATAACACACACAGGCACATAACACATAACACACACAGGCACATAACACACACAGGCCCATAACACATAACACACACAGGAACATAACACATAACACACACAGGCACATAACACATAACACACACAGGAACATAACACATAACACACACAGGCACATAACACATAACACACACAGGCACATAACACACACAGGCCCATAACACATAACACACACAGGCACACATAACACACACAGGCACATAACACATAACACACACAGGAACATAACACATAACACACACACACAGGCACATAACACATAACACATAACACACACAGGCACATAACACATAACACACACAGGCACATAACACATAACACACACAGGCAACATAACACATAACACACACAGGCACATAACACACACAGGCACATAACACACACAGGCACATAACACATAACACACACAGGCACACATAACACACACAGGCACATAACACACACACACAGGCACATAACACATAACACACACAGGAACATAACACATAACACACACAGGCACATAACACACACAGGCACATAACACATAACACACACAGGCACATAACACATAACACACACAGGCACATAACACATAACACACACAGGCACATAACACATAACACACACAAGCACATAACACATAACACACACAGGCACATAACACATAACACACACAGGAACATAACACATAACACACACAGGCACATAACACATAACACATAACACACACATAACACATAACACACACAGGAACATAACACATAACACACACAGGCACATAACACACACAGGCACATAACACATAACACACACAGGCACATAACACATAACACACACAGGCACATAACACATAACACACACAAGCACATAACACATAACACACACAGGCACATAACACATAACACACACAGGCACATAACACATGACACACACAGGCACATAACACATAACACACACAGGAACATAACACATAACACACACAGGCACATAACACACACAGGCACATAACACATAACACACACAGGCACATAACACATAACACACACAGGCACATAACACATAACACACACAGGAACATAACACATAACACACACAGGCACATAACACATAACACACACAGGCACATAACACATAACACACACAGACACATAACACAAACAGGCACATAACACACTCAACTTACCTCGTGAAAATAAAGGTTAAATTAAAATGTACATAACACGGACACATGAGCACACACACAAACAACACAAAATCATTGAGGCTGTACAGCAGACTATAGATACGTCTTTCTGTTGGGGAAGCCAGTATAAATGAATTATGGCCAATCGCAGCCCTCCATATTTAGACTGCTTGACGCCCCATCCTAGGCTTGGTCGTCCCCCAGTCCAACTCTTCTAATGCCATTTTCCGCTGCCAGAGGCTGGAGATCTCTAGGTCACTGTGCGACCCCCCCCCCACGACCCTCACGCTCTAACCAGGAAGACACATTAGACCTGTCTACAACTCCGCTACGGAACGGCCATGCCACCTTGCCACCAGCCAGAGAGGAGGAGAAAGAGAAGGAAGGAAAGAAAGAGAGTGGGTTGG
>NC_092153.1:46796607-46811607 GCF_045791955.1 Oncorhynchus clarkii lewisi | reverse complement strand
GTGTGTGTGTGTGTGTGTGTGTGTGTGTGTGTGTGTGTGTGTGAGTGTGTGCGTGTGTGCGTGCTTGCGTGCGTGCGTGCGTGTGTGTGTGTGCGTGCGTGCGTGCGTGGGTGGGTGGGTGCGTGGGTGTGTTCGTGCGTGCATGTGTGTGTGTGTGTGTGTACTATATGTGTCTTATATGCATAAAGACATTCTACGATACATTAATAAGATGCCCATGCGGTTTTGTGGTAGTCAAGTATTGAGCCCTCAGGCTGCAGGAGAAGGAGCCATCCTCCTGTGTGATGCCTCATGTCTGGGATTGAAACCACTTGTACAAACAGGGCCAGCAAGCCTGCAGTGGTCCTATGAGGGTGAATATTGGACTCTCACCATGAGAAGGCTGCCATTGATGTTGCTAGCCAGCAGATATGAAAACTGTTATATCACACTGTTATTATGTCATTATGCAGTCATGTTTTTTTCTTTCTTTCTTTAGATTTGCAAGTCTGATCATCCAGTTTGGATAGATAAATATAATTTATTATCTTTTAATTACAGATTATTATTATTTTTTTATATGTAGTTCCTAAAGTAAGATATGACGTCTGGTGGTTCTCTGACGTGTGTGTATCCACTGTCAATTCTAGGTCATGTTTCCCATAATGCATTTATTCAAATAGGTGTTAAACATCCGTCCTCCATACAAGTGCAAATCAAGTTAACAGTTGCTGTTTGCTTGTGCTAACACATCCCCGTTGTCATGTCATTACTCTCTGAATAGACACAGGGAGCTCCAGCACATGCACACATACTCGCTCTATTACACACACACACACACGCACACACACACACACACACACACACACACACACACACACACACACACACACACACACACACACACACACACACACCCACCCACACCCACACACACACACACACACACACACACACACACACACACACACACACACACACACACACACACACACACACAAACACACACACACTCAGTAGCAGCGAAAGGCCACATGTTAATCAGCTGAGAGTTAAACTTGCAGTGGGGAAAAGACAACAGATCAGCTCAATTAATAGAAAAAAGAAAGGACACACACACGGCCTGAGCCCCTGCACCTGCAGCTGAGGGGGCATTGTTCCAGCAGCCCCCTCCCTTTCTCTCTGGAGGACGGCTTTGTGGCCGCTCTTTTCTCTTCTCTCCAGGCCTTGGCCTTTCTGCCGAGCACCTCTTCTCTCTCCCCTCCCGCCTCTCTCTCTCTGCTCTCGCTCTCAATTCTTTTGGAGGCGCAGGGAGCCCCTCGCCTGCCTCAGCGCAAACACAGCTGACAGAGGGTCGCTCACGTGCCGCTCCACAGGGCCTCACAATTCCTTTGAGTGTGTGTCTGTGTGCGTGTGTCTTGACAGTTTGAATCTGTGTGTATGTTTCTTTCATTTACACTTTATAGTTAAGTAATCATTTTGTTGGGTTAGAAATGTGAACTGTTTTAAATTGTTGAGACCAACGTTATTATAGTTTTGTTATTTAATATTCGTTTTTAGATTTTTCTTAAAAATTCTGTTTAGTTTGAGTTAGTTTTCAGACTTGATTTACTAATTTTTATTTAGTTTCAGTTTGATAAACATTTATATTTATATTTTATATGATTTAGTTTTAGTTGAAGTGTTAGTTTTAGTGTTAGTGTTAGGGTTAGTCTTAGGGTTAGTTTTAGTGTTAGGGACAGAATGTTGCCTACGAGCCATTTAATGTGTTGTCGGCCTATAGTTGGCTTTTTTGGGATGTCACTTCTTGCCACTGAGGGGCAGTAATACATAAAGTGATGGGCCAGGACCATAGACTTGGATAGACATAACATCTCTGTATCTGTGTCATGATGGCGTCTGTGAGACCATGGGCAACGCCATTGAGACTACTTCCATCTTGAAGTAGTTCATTTTTTTGGATCAATGGCTGATCCTTCCTGATGAACCAGCTGTCTCAACTCATACGGGGTTGTCAGGTCATGCCAACCGGGTCATCGGGGGGGGGGGGGGGGTCAGCCAATGAAGTTTGAAGTCCTGCCCAGTTGACTAAATCAAAATGGTGGAAGTCCTCAATGGCACTGCCCATTCTAACACAGTCTTTTGGCCACTAGAGGACTCTGTACAACTCCATGGCCTGGACATAGGTTTGGTTAGGTTTCAATTATAATTCTATCCTAATGTGACTTGGATTGAAGGAATAAGCTCCTAGACTGGTGCAAGGAAACTCTTGCCCACGTTAACACCAATCGAATACCTTTTTAACTTTAGTGGTAGATGGTAGAATAATTGAGTACCTTTACCTGACAGAAGGAGAGTGGAAAAAACAATGAATGATGAATGTTATGTTTATGTAATATTAAACACACTGACTAACCCCTACAAATAGGGTTAATGAAAACAGTTGCAACAACAGCACAAACATAAGCAATACAACACTTTTTCACAAATCCATCCGTTTACAGCCAGCCAGCTTGTGTGTATGTGTGTGTGTGTGTGTGTGTGTGTGTGTGTGTGTGTGTGTGTGTCTGTGTGTGTGTGTGTGTGTGTCTGTGTGTGTGTGTGTGTGTGTGTGTGTGTGTGTGTGTGTGTGTGTGTGTGTGTGTGTGTGTGTGTGTGTGTGTGTGTGTGTGTGTGTGTGTGTGTGTGTGTGTGTGTGTGTGTGTGTGTGTGTGTGTGTGCGTGTGTGTGTGTGTGTGTGTGCGTGCGTGTGTGTGTATGTGTGTGTGTGTGTGTGCGTGCGTGTGTGTATGTGTGTGTGTGTGTGCATGCGTGTGTGTGTGTTTCTGTTCAACCAAACAAGATTTTCTGGATTATCTTCAAGAAGACTCTGCGTTCCAGAGTGGTGATCTTTCAGTTTCTCAAGCCTGATGTCAGTTGTCCACAGACAGACAATATTCACTCTACAAAGGCTTGGGATGCCGGGGCAGAAACCAGATCCAGTTCCACAGGGAACAGCTTTGGATAAACAGCCATCCTTGCCTGGCAGAACTAGAGAGGTGGTTCTGTAAACATGCTCCCCTTTACCTCTTCCAGGTATTTCTACAGCTTCACACACAGCACTTATTGCCCTACCAGGTTGACCCTCTGGCTGAACAGTGACCTCAGATGCAATCTTCGATGCGAGGAAGCTATATTTCTGAAGCACTGTGGTCGAGATGCTTGCTGGATTCAATGCGCTGGCATCTTCCTGGGGTCTTACAGCTCCACGGCTAATAGTCTCTGATTTGCTGAAGTACAAACGACTCTGCTTCCCTCATCAGTGGCTCCATCTCTGTTGAGCGAAGTGCCAGAGACCCACTTGGATGCATCAGGCAAGCTGCTGCAGGGGTTGGATCGTAGTTGGCTGCCAGAGGATTCAGTATGCATGCAAAGTGCTCACTCAGTGACAAGAGGACCTGGCCAACTGTTTTGCAAAAGCAGTTGACTGTAAGTGAGCCTCAAGGTTGAGAAGGCACGGCACCACATCAGACAGCGGCTGGCTGTCATTTTGAAGTTGGTCGGTGTGGATTGCGAATGGCTCCAACAACTTCACAAGCTGTTCGAGCTTGGCCCAGTCCCGCTCTGCATTCGCCCTCAGATTTCTTCCCTGTTAGCTTGTGATAGCTGGTGATGGTGATGCACAAGCTAGGACTTTTTGAAACATCGCCATCTACTGACAGCATTTACCTCAAACTAAAACCAAACATAATTTATTAGGATTTAGGATTTAGTTTGTTTTGCAGTCGAAGATAATAGTTTCCGTATAGTTTTAGTTATTCAAAGTTTTTCAAATTTTGGTTTATAATTTCGTTTCAGTTTTCGTTTACTATAATAACCTTGGTTGAGACCATATATTTGTATTGCCTCATTTCCTCTCAATATGATCTCTCTCTGGTTGTGTCTAATGGGTTTCTACATCAGCTCCTCCGACAGCCTGTAATACCCATTTTCATACAGTCCTATTGTTGATATTTTTCATATCCGATCCCCTTATCTTCTCTCTGTGCCTTGGCTAGACATGCATAGTTAACGCAGGCAGACCCTGAAAACGTGCACAGACTGCAATGTCTTTAAACTACATATATTCTTTGTTTGCTTGCCTAAATGATGGTGTGATATTATATGTGTGTAGGTTATGTACTGTGTCTATGGACATATGTACTGTATGTCCACTGTTGTGTTTCTTTGTGAGTGCGAGGACAATAAAGTGCCAATGGTCACAGGCTGTCTGTCCATTTTTGCCAGGTCCGCCAACCGGTTCTGTAATGGCTGAGCTGCTGTACTGCCTGGTGGAGTGGAGGATGGTATTCCAACCTTTACAGCCCTGGCGTTTCCTTTCAAAGGGCCAGGCAGTACAGTATCTCTCCAGGTTAAAACAAACACAAACGCTCCCACCGACCCTCCCTGGGCTGGCCCTCCTCCCTGGCTCCAGCAGCCCTGTCCAGGGGGCAATAAACTCGTTATCTCCCCCTCTCAGATCCTAATCTGACGGCTCGCCATGCCGCACGCTGCCAGGTGACCCGGAGCGGGGGCCCGCTCCACTCTGCTCTGCTCTGCTCATCATTTAAATCCCCCCAGCTTTCCCTGCCTGTCAGCACCATCTTTACCCCCCTCCTTTACCCTCATACTCCCCCCTTCCCAAAAACCCTCCCCTGCCTGGGGCTCTGACAAGCCCTACCACCCCCCACCCTCTCAGCAATTAATCCACCTATTGATCAGAGAGTGGAACTCTACAGGCTGTGGAAACTCCAGGCATACCAGACCAGACCAGACCAGACCAGACCACACCACACCAGATCAGACCAGACCAGACCAGACCACACCAGACCACACCAGACCAGACCAGACCACAACACACCAGACCAGACCACACCAGACCACAACACACCAGACCAGACCACACCAGACCACAACACACCAGACCAGACAAGTCCAGACCACACCAGACCACAACACACCAGACCAGACCAGACCAGACCAGACCAGACCAGGGCAGCTGTTCATTACATTAAATCCAAATATCAAATCAATTTAAATGACAGGTTGTAATGCATCAAAATAGGAAAAACACCAAGAGGGATGAATACTTTTGCAAGGGACTATGTTCCCATGCAACTGGGTATCCAAAGAGCCCTGTGAGAGAGCGAAGGGTTGAGATTGCCAGAGATAGTGGTGCCATTGGTCATATTAGTGCCAATGTCGCCCTGCCTCATACGAGCTGTGATTTGATGCTTGTTTGTGTGTGTGATCAAACATAGCTTTTTAGCGACCCATTATTAAGAAATGTATGTGTGCATTGTGTCGGCCATTGTTGTGTGGGTTGTGAGCAATTCTGGCAGAATTCCAATCATTCTTTGCCTCTTTTAAGGAATGCTAAAAATACAGTTCCAGCTTTTTATATTTGTTGTAGTCTAATTCTGATCATTGCTAGAAGAACTTGGCTGCTATTATCTAAGTACTGGGAAGTTCCACAAAATCCACACAACTCTCTATTAAGTCATCGTATAGGAGCTTAGCTATCTTTCCAACCCCACTCACACCCTGTCAGATGGCTCTGATAATGTGTGCTTTGTGTGGGTCGACTCCCACACACCTCAAAACCTCCAGTGACGAGTATCAAGCATGGTATGGTACAAACTGGGAACAACACCCTATAGCTGGAGATGTGTACATGCCTCTCAGACTGTATTGTCCAGCAGGCCAGTGAGCTCCCCCGGGTTCTGACAGAGGCCTGCTCTGTGCTGGGATGCTGGGCTGTGGTCTGGCCTGGCTTTGATGTTGGGAGTGCGGGTTGGTGTTTGGGTGTTTAGGCTGGGCTGGGACAGAAGGGGGCAAGCCGTGATGGAGTGATTGCTCTCCTCTCCTGCTCCTGTCTGCCATGGCGTGAATGCCCCTCTTCATCCGTCCTAAAAGGCACATTATGGAGCAGGGTAGAGTGGGATATCCTGGGCACTGACCCCAGAGCAGAGGTCAAGGGGAACAGGGGGGCAGATGAAAGAGATAGTAATTATGGGCAAAGACAAAAAGAAACCTTGTCTCCAAACAACAATTTTGGTGGGGAGGGTGGAGTTGGGGAGGATACAATTGAGATCAAGACATTTTCCCTGGCAAGTTATGCCTTTGTTGCGGTTGGTGCCCTGTCATGTGAATCTGAGACCCAGCTCTGATTGGCGGAGGGTTGACTCTTATCTGATTGGGATTGGATGAGTCCCGCAGGCACAGGAAGTGACAGCATGGTTCCCACAGTCCAACCCCTGTGAGAAACAGAGACTGTCAGGCTGTAAACTGTGGAACAGTGTAAATGTGTGTGTGTACGTGCACGAGCGTATGTATATCAGATGTTCAAAAAGCTATGCTGCAGTACTGTGCATACGCCCACTGGACTGGCTTGCGGCACACAGTCTACATGTGTGTATGTCTGTGTTTTTTGTGTGCGTGTCTGTGCGGGAAGGGATAGGTGCCTCTGTGACTCTCAGGCTTTGCTCTCTGACCCAACGGTGGTCTCTCTCTTTTTGACCAAATGATTGACGGGCTGCTCTCTCTGTGCATGGTTTGGCTTTGAGTTCAAGTATTTAACTGTGCTGAGGTAGAATAGAGGCACATGGCTGTTTAAATGTCAAAAGTCTTAGATAAACGGGCCTGTTTTAAAGGTGTTTGATACGATGGGACCCAATGATTCTGTGAGTTACATAAAAGTCCCTTCAGTACATCATTGCTCAGTATTTGATGAGAGTGATTGAAGGATTTCATGCCTGACGGTGGTTCTGTGGTATGATTGGTTTTGTGGTTTGTCGTGGCACCTGCGGGCCTTGGGTGAATTAGGTGGGGCAAGCGGGGCATGTTTACTGTATGATGGTGCTGCTGTGTCCTGGCAGGCTGATTTAAGGCGCTGGCAGGCAGGACTGAGCACTTAATACTCCCCTCTGGCTGATGGATGGAGGTCAGGGGCCACGCAGGTCCCTCCTGACCACCCAGGGCTCACTTTATGGTGGATAGGGGGAGTCCGGCCACAGGCCTCCTCACCAGCTCAGGGCTCGGATTCCAGGGGGAGATTCACGATCGCCCTTTGCTGGAATGTGGTCAAGTACAGAGCAGTGTGTGTGGGCAGTGTGTGTGTAAGTACTTTATCAGTAAGAAAGTGTGGTCACTAGAGAGAAGACCTGTGTCACCTTAGTCATAATGCTGGACAGAGAACCGACACCCTTCAGAATAAGTTCATTAAAATTGTTTAAATAAGTCAGTGAAACACATTCAAAGATATCCAGTAGAAGGCACTGATTTGTGACAGGGGGAGAAAAGAACCAGCAACATGAAGGAACATTGGATATAGCAGCTTTATTTCTGCTGGAGATTTAGAGAGTACTTTATTTTTAAGATGTCAGTTGTATAACTGAAGCAGAGGGGAGGGAGGTAGTGATATACTAGCATGGCCGTATATTATTATCAAACCACAACAGGAAAGAAGTTGGAAAGTCCTGTCTTGCAGACAGAGAAGAGAGCAGGGAGTGGCAGTGGTATGTCACTTCACAGCTGGACATAGGGACATCGAGGGTCCTTCTACCCCTCTCTCCCTCATCCTCTCTCTTTCTAGGACTCCATCCTCCCTGTGCCTCCTTCTACCTCTTCTTTCTGTCCGTCTCTGTCCCCCGATATTTGGGGAAAATACAGTAACTGTCAAGTTCTCTTTCTCTTATACACACACAGCCTACACACACACACACACACACACACACACACACACAGCCTACGCTAGTCATGCAGTTTTGTTCTCTTCAGTTAAGTCCCCAACTGAAGAGGACACCACTCTATATACCTCCTCTTAGTGACCTTGCTGACTTCATGAGGAATTTGCACACGTGTTACAATGTGTTTCTGTGAAGGCAGATAATATCGACTGATCAATTTAAATGAGGCCTGTAGAGATGAGCCTTCTAGACAGACTGACAGATAGAAGGAAAGATAGGACAGGGACTGTATGTGGTAGCTAGCTACATTCTGGCTTTGCAGATTCTAGAGATGCGGTCGTTAGGCTTGTGTATAAGATTGTTTTTCGTTTTGTATCATTTTTTACTTCAGATGATATTTCTGCATGTTTATGCTTTGGCGAGATGAAGTGGAACTGGGTTCCCGCAGTGTTGTGGTGGCTGGGTATCTGTGTGTGGTAGCTGCAGCGCCTACACTGGCCCCTCTCTTTGGCTGTATTGTAAAATCACGTTGATCTGGCCTGACAAGGCGTTGAGTCTTATCCCTACAGCACAAGCTTAGGGGTTGATGCCACTAGCTGAGTGGGATAGCTGCTGTGGATAAGATGAGGACGAGGCGAAGATCCTCTCCGCATCGGCTGAATTAAGAGATGGGAGGAATATAAAGTGTAAAATCTTCCTCTTTTACGATCAGTTGGGATTTAGAGTTGGGTTGTGGCAGTCGGCTGCGTGGCTGAGTTCTTCCCCCTGACAGGGTAATCGCCCAGGGCTTAGCGCCACAGGAAGAACAATATCTCCCACTTCCTCTCATCTCATCTCACGGCTGATCTGGACAAAGTACACGTCCACATCCAACACATCTGGGGAGCGAGTGAAGCGAGGAGAAGAGACAGGGAGATGACAAACCAAAGGCTAAGAACTGAAGAGTAGTAGTTACACAGGCGCAGTGAGGGGATGTGATGAACAAGTGTTTGTGTTTACAGAGTGTATTCAGCCTGATGTGTGTGTGTGTGTGTGTGTGTGTGTGTGTGTGTGTGTGTGTGTGTGTGTGTGTGTGTGTGTGTGTGTGTGTGTGTGTGTGTGTGTGCGTGTGCGTGTGTGTTTGTGAGTAATGTAAGGGAGATGAGAGGGAGAAGGAGATCCAGGGGGTCAGTGCTAATCTGGCTCAGGTTTTAGCATCCAGAATCCCCCCTGTTCAGATTAATAAACTCACTAAATAAAGCTGTATCTCTGACACATGCAAACTAACGAACACAGGAGTAAAAAGATCAAAAGATGAAAATGCTTCCATTACAGTAATGGAAGGAGAGGGCTTTATCTGGCCTACATGAACTGGCTGATCCTGATCCAGGACCCATCAGAAGCAGGATCAGAAGACGTCAGGTACCACATTACTACCACAGTACTGCACAGTAAGGCAGAGAATGAGATGCTACCACAGTACTGCACAGTAAGGCAGAGAATGAGATGCTACCACAGTACTGTGCAGTAAGGCAGAGAATGAGATGCTACCACAGTACTGCACAGTAAGGCAGAGAATGAGATGCTACCACAGTACTGCACAGTAAGGCAGAGAATGAGATGCTACCACAGTACTGCACAGTAAGGCAGAGAATGAGATGCTACCACAGTACTGCACAGTAAGGCAGAGAATGAGATGCTACCACAGTACTGCACAGTAAGGCAGAGAATGAGATGCTACCACAGTACTGCACAGTAAGGCGGAGAATGAGATGCTACCACAGTACTGCACAGTATGGTAGATAATGAGACGCTACCACAGTACTGCACAGTATGGTAGATAATGAGATGTTACCACAGTACTGCACAGTATGGTAGATAATGAGATGTTACCACAGTACTGCACAGTATGGCAGAGAATGAGATGTTACCACAGTACTGCACAGTATGGTAGATAATGAGATGTTACCACAGTACTGCACAGTATGGTAGATAATGAGATGTTACCACAGTACTGCACAGTATGGAGGATAATGAGATGTTACCACAGTACTGCACAGTATGGAGGATAATGAAATGTTATACTGCACAGTATACCCACAGTACTGCACAATAATGAAATGTTACCACAGTACTGCACAGTATGGAGGATAATGAGATGTTACCACAGTACTGCACAGTATGGAGGATAATGAGATGTTACCACAGTACTGCACAATATGGTAGATAATGAGATGTTACCACAGTACTGCACAGTATGGTAGATCCACAGTACTGCACAGTATGGTAGATAATGAGATGTTACCACAGTACTGCACAGTATGGTAGATAATGAGATGTTACCACAGTACTGCACAGTATGGAGGATAATGAGATGTTACCACAGTACTGCACAGTATGGAGGATAATGAGATGTTACCACAGTACTGCACAATATGGTAAGTAACAGAGAATTGGATTTGGAACAAAAAACACATGGTGGTCTTTATTTCCACTTTCCCTAAAAAACATTTTGGAGTACGTCTTGAAAATAATTTTCCAATAAAGAGTTCTGAGAAAAGAACCATCACAAAGCCTTGGTTCAGAATCCCCAACTAAGCTGCCTCCAGATGGATGGTTTCAGGTCGCTCTTCAAATGCAACACTGACCTGGCCCATCCATCTCTATCTCAATGCATCTCTCTGTGAGGTTTGAGCGTTGCACTGCTGACATGTCCATACCTTTTCTATTCCTCTCTCTACATCTCTCTGTGAGGCTGGGCTCAGTGACCCACTCTGGTAACCTGAGACACTGCACTGCTCTCGTCGAGTCACACACCCCCTCTCCCTGTCCCTGTCCCTGTCCCTCTCCCAGTCCCTCTCCCCGACCCTCTGCTCGTCGCTCTCCCCGTCCCTCTGCCCGTCCCTCTCCACGACCCTCTCCCCATCCCTCTCCCTGTCCCTTTCCCCGTCCATCTCCCCATTCCCTCTGCCCGTCCCCCTCCCTGTCCCACTCCCCGTCTCTCTGCCCGTCCATCTCCCCGTCCATCTCCCCGTCTCTCTGCCTGTCCCTCTGCCCGTCCCTCTCCCTGTCCCACTCCCCGTCTCTCTGCCCGTCCATCTCCCCGTCCATCTCCCCGTCCCTCTGCACGTCCCTCTCCCCGTCCCTCTGCCCGTCCCTCTCTCCGTCCCTCTGCCGGTCCCTCTGCCTGTCTCTCTACCGTCCTTCGCCTCTTCCCTCTGCCCGTTCCTCTGCCCGTCCCTCTCCCCGTCCCTTTGCCCGTCCCTCTGCCCGTCCCTCTGCCCGTCCCTCTCTTCGTCCCTCTGCCCATCCCTCTGCCCCTCCCTCTGCCCGTCCCTCTGCCCGCCCCTCTGCCCGTCCCTCTGTCCATCCCTCTGCCCGTCCCTCTGCTCGCCCCTCTGCCCATCCCTCTCCTCCTCCCTCTGTCCATCCATCTCCCTGTCCTGTGCTGGGCTTTCATTTCACTTTAGTAACCCTTCTGTGCCTGTAAACCACAGCCACCCCACTCTTCCTATCTGGTATCTGATAAAGAACAGAACACACTGAAACTCTATCTGTCACCGGCCCACAAATCCTACACAATGTTATCACTTATCACTGACCTTTACTTAAACAGGTAAGTTTTATGTAACAATGACTCAAGGGAAGAGTTGAGGTGAGGCGAGGATATAGATTTTAGTGGCTTTTGAGTGTCTGTCTGAGGTATGACAACTATTTTGATCACACTGTTCATAGCTCTTAGCAGCTAGTTGTCATTGTGGTTGCTTATTTGGAATTACTTATTATTTACATACATCCAATCAATGGAAATTACTTTGGTCCAGCTAATCATTAGGACATGAAAGAGATCAAATCAGACCAGTTTTTGTACACTCATATCGTAGCAGTACAAACTCAAATTAACACTTGCCTACACACATCCAGCTTTGACCTCTGCTCATGTAAGAGCTGCTAATACGATCTAATGACTGGCAATCTACTTTGAAACATCAAGTGCCTGACTGCTCAACAATAACGACATACATGCATGCCTTGGAATATCCAATAAGGACCACAAACGACCACAAGAGGTCCTGTCAGGGGTGTGTATGCGTTTGTACCATGTGTTTGCCTTTGTGTGTGGTACCTGCCTATTTGGCTGGAAACTGTCACTGTCTCTGACTAATGGGATTGGTAGAACACCAGCGGCTAATGCAGGCTGCTGCCATCAAGTCCCCCATTTAAAGCAGGACTGATCTGATTGCTGGAGTTTATTGGAAAATGGAGAGAGCCGGGCTGGGCTCACAGTGTCTCTCTTAGTACCTCACTCACTGAGTGGCCCGGGAGATGCTCCAGTCTTTACCTAGTTAGCACCCTTATCAGTTGGAACGAGTTGGGGGTCACTTTGTATAAAGGGGATGTTTTAATTGAATTTTGTTGTGGAGACTGACAGGAAATAGCTCAGTCAATAACCTCCTACATGATTAGATACATGTGGGGCAGGTGAGGGAGTAAGAGCCTATTGTTTGGGCTTGTTTTAGAAGCTATAGGGAAGTACTGGACAGGGTATTGTTTCCCAGCCGTTCCCAGGCCTTATAACACCTATAGGGGAACTTGTTTATAATGCTGAGCCGCATGCTGTAGGTCATTTAATGTAAGAGTCTCTGTAGTAATGCTATGCTTTATATACGATATATACGTAGTTCCTAGTGTGTTTTTGCATCTCCCTGGGGATCACTTAGAAAGCTGCTCCATGGTCATCCCCCATAAATAGACACATCCTCACTTAGAAAAGAAAAATAATGGATTGTGTGGTTTTCAATGGGTGAAAGACGTGTTCCATTTTTACATTTTGAGTGGCTATCTCATTGCTGTCATGTCATTACTGCGATGTCATTACCGTGAGGGTAAAGAAAGATTGCCTGTGTGAGAAAATAGACATTTTTGATGAAAAAATTGAACTTTTAAATTAATAGCATCAGGAAGTATGTGTGTGTGTGTGTGTGTGTGTGTGTGTGTGTGTGTGTGTGTGTGTGTGTGTGTGTGTGTGTGTGTGTGTGTGTGTGTGTGTGTGTGTGTGTGTGCACGTGTGTGTGTGTGTGCACGTGTGTGAGTGCGTGCGTGCGCACGTGTGTGTGTGTGTGTGTGTGTCTGTGCGTGTGTGTGAGTGCGTGCGTGCTTGCGCTGTCTCATTTCTCTCTCTTCTTTCCTCTCTCCATCCCTCTCTCTCCCCTCTAGCTTGCGGCCAGCCTTCCCCGTTCCCTGATGCCCCCCCGATCTTATCACCCCCTCTGATTTCATTTGGCCGTCGCCAGCTAATCAGGGGCCAACATCTGGATGGTTTCCGTGGCAACTGGCCCTACCACATTTTCACGGCCTTAAAAGGTGGGTTGAGGTCTGGGAAAAAGCAATGAGAAACGGGAAGAGATTGACAGGCGTGATGGACAGAGTGGAGGTCTGAATGGCGCTCCACTCCCACAGCCACACAGAAAAAGACCTGGTGAGTGTGCATGTATTAGCTCATACCCCATGGGTCCACTGCCCATCCCAGAGACCCATTGGGACAGGGTGGATTGGAGGGACGGGTGTGTTTGTATGTGTAGGGAAGTGGGGATGGAGCCATTTTCTAACTACACCCAGAGGCTGCATCCAGTGTTCTTACTTTTATTGGCCCGTCCAGTTTTTACACTGCTGCTACTCGCTGTTTATTATCTATGCATAGTCACTTCCCCCCTTCCTACATGTACAAATGACCTCAACTAACCTGTACCCCCGAACATTGATTCGGTACCTGTACCCTGTGTATATAACCTCATTATTGTTGTTTTATTGTGTTATTTAAATTTTTTTACATTTTTTATTTAGTAAATATTTTCGTAACTCTATTTTCTTAAAACTGCATTGTTGGTTAAGGGCTTGTAAGTAAGAGTTTTACGGTAAGGTTTTCACCTGTTGTATCCAGCGCTTGTGACAAATACAATTCCATTTGAATTGTTGAATTGAATTGATTGATTGGTGATTCTAACTGCTAATCAGTGTCAGTGTCCCTCCCTTTTTAAAGTGACATATTGTAGGTAACAGTAGATACAGTGTGTCCCCTTCTCCTCCATGATTCCCCCTCATATTATTAATGCAAACAGCTAATAAGGTCCATTACACACGGCTCCCCCAGGCCAGTAAAACCTTATTTAGCACGGCCTGCTCACCCAAGACGGGAAACCCATGAGCCTCTTCCCATAACCGTATTAGGAAGCGCCCAACGGATGGGCCGCAGAACAGGACTCAGTTGTCCCACCACTTAAGACCACCGGTACTGGAGACAGAGGAAGGGTTGGGGGACATACAACAGTGTAATGTAGCATTTTAACTGATTTCAGTTGAAGGATTGGAAACATTTGTTGGTCTAGTGTCTTTCCATTTCGTCATGCTCCAACCTGCCTTTCCCAACCCTTCAACCCTTCAACCACATTGACAATTATAAGTCGTCTTAAAAAGTGAAATAAAAAGGGGTTAACTTCGTGGCCGGGTTTTCCTTTTCACCACGAGCACAATTTACTCTCAGCTTGTTGCACTACAAATAAAATACATTTCAAAAAGCATGCAACAGTGAAGCCAAAGAAGTTGATAAATCATGTGAATTGTACATCATTATGAATTCCAGTACAGTCATTTCTAGAGTGGTATGTACATGGTTGTCTCTTCTCTCCTCCTCTCCCATTCCCTTCCTCCCTCAGTCCTCTCTGGCCGTCCATTACATCCTTGGTTGGCCAGGGTCAGAGTCAGGGTGAGGTTCAGACAGCCAAGCTGAATGTTTTAGGGCTGTACTCATGTGATTTACATCTTCAGCTTTTCTCAGAGGAGGTAGGAAAACACACTCCACTACAACACCCACCAACCATTTCTTTGCATTGATTTTCAATAAATATTGTTTCTTTATGACCAACTTTAGAAATGAAAGTGTATGGATTTATACTTTTAGTTGTTTTCAATAATAATTCCTTTTTATTCTGTATATTGAAAATGTTTTGGGGTTATTTTCTATCTGTGTTAGAGTGGTATCAAAGCTGTTCTATCGTTGAGGTTAAAGTTCATCTTCCTTTCTCCACATATTCTCCCTAACCCTAAACTTAGCTTCATGTCTACACCCCAGCAAAACCCTAGCCATTAGCCAAACCCTAGCCATAAGCCTAACCCTAGCCATAAGCCTAACCCTAGCCATAAGCCTGACCCTAGCCATAAGCCTAACCCTAGCCATAAGCCTAACCCTAGCCATAAGCCTAACCCTAGCCATAAGCCTAACCCTAGCCATAAGCCTAACCCTAGCCATAAGCCTGACCCTAGCCATAAGCCTGACCCT